>NC_060176.1:53296201-53341201 GCF_021184085.1 Oncorhynchus gorbuscha
TAAACCAGGTTAAATAAAACATGTAGGAGAAATTGGGCAGTATAGCAGTGGGTCATGGTAAATGGAATATTGCTATATTATAAAGGTGGTTCGAGCCCTGAATGCTGATCGGCTGACAGCCGTGGTATATCAGACATTATAAACTGAGTGTTTCCAGCCCTGTCATGTTTTGTCATTTATTATCATGTCTTGTCCCTGTGCTCCCCATTCTATTCGTTTCCCTCTGCTGGTCTTATTAGGTTCTTTCCCTCTTTCTATCCCTCTCTCTCCCCCTCCCTCTCTCACTCTCTCGCTCTCTCTTCTCTCTATCGTTCCGTTCCTGCTCCCAGCTGTTCCTATTCCCCTAATCATCATTTAGCCTTCCCACACCTGTTCCCGATCCTTTTCCCTGATTAGAGTCCCTATTTCTCTCCTTGTTATTCGTTTCTGTCCTGTCGGTTCCTTGTCTAGAATGCACCGTGCTGTGTTTGTGTATCGCCCTGTCGTGTCGTGTTTTCCTCAGATGCTGCGTGGTGAGCAGGTGTCTGAGTCTGTCTGGTTCAAGTGCCTTCCCGAGGCAACCTGCTGTTCACCTGCTGTTCAAGATCGAGTCTCCAGTTTGTCCTCGTCATTTCGAGTGAAAGTTGTGTTTTTTGTTTGTATTTACTTTACTGGATTAAAGACTCTGTTTTCGCCAAGTCGCTTTTGGGTCCTCTTTCACCTGCATGACAATATCAGACATTATAAACTGAGTGTTTCCAGCCCTGAATGCTGATTGGCTGACAGCCGTGGTATATCAGACCGTATACCACGGGTATGACAAAACATTTTATTTGCACTGCTCTAATTACGTTGGTAACCAGTTTATAATAGCAATAAGGCACCTCTGGGGTTTGTGGTATATGGCCAATATACCACGGCTAAGGGCTGTGTCCAGGCAGTCTGCATTGCGTCGTGAATAAGAACAGCCTTTAGCCGTGGTATATTGGCCATATAGATTAAATATATGATATAATACTGTGTTAAATGGAAATTCCGAGCAGAGCTGTGACATTAGAGCAGCTCCTGGCCAGGTGCCTTCCTTCCTGTGTCTTTCCATGCAGCTCCTTCAGTCCTCTCCTGACTGCTGGATTAGAGTTGCTTTATTAGACTAATGGAGGAGCTGCCGGGAGGAGACAATCGATTGGCCTGGTTTAGGTGGAGGGGAACAGGAACAGGAACAGTCAGGTGACAGACACACAGAGGAGGCTCTCCCTCCATGGATGCCTCCCAAATGGCACCCTATTCCCTATAGTTCCCATATAGGTCTCTGGTAAAAATAGTATACTATATTACAATGTGTGCTCCATGTGTGCTCTGTCCAGCTCAATGTGGGAACAGAGTTATGTGCCTCTCAGTGGATCACAGTGAAGGCCATGGCAATGCATTGATCTGACTGGCTAAACGGAGAGGCTTGATACACTATGTCGATACGCTATGTCGATACACTATGTCGATCAATACTGGACACAAGTCTTCTGTATGTGAATAGGCTGTGGTGCTGTTGCTGTTGTGTGTGATTTTCTTTTTCTCTCCATTTGGTGATGTGTGTGAGCATTTGTTTTTTGCAGTTGCCGGTGTGTGAGAGATATAAGCTGGTGGAGTTAGTGAGTGATTGATGTATTGAAGCTGGTGGCTGAACTTTATGGGATGACTCTGTCCCTACCTCCCATGGCTATCACTGTCCACACCACTGTTTATCTACACCCCTTGTCTGTTAAAACGGTCCCATGAGATGCGAAGCATCCATCCACGCCACCCCCCCCTTCACATACTCCCATAGTCCCACCATCTCTATGCTCACTCCCTCCCTACCTCGCACCACAGTACAGTAGGCTACTTCCCTCTTTCTCCCTTCTTGCTCTCATCTCCTCTCCCCCACCCCACCCACTGAGGAGGCGCTGGGTGGGGGGTAGAAGTGTATGGTAATTCTCTGTCCATGGTCCTGAAACTTAGAACATATCGAAGGGATCAGTATTGGGATTGATTAGGAAAGCCTGTGGGAACATGCCTCACTGGTTCCCTCTGCTTTACCCCTCCCTCTCTCTCTTCCTCCCTTTCCCTCCTCTCTTCACTCCCTCCCCGGTCGTCTCCCTGCTTTCTTTCCCCACATTCGCTCTTTCACCCTCCCTCCCTCCTCCCCCTCCCTCCCTCCCTCCCTCCCTCCCTCCCTCCCTCCCTCCCTCTCCCTCCCTCCCTTTGTTTGTCTTGTTTGCGCTCTCTCTTTCTCTCTAACTCTCTCTCTCTGTCTCTCTCTCTCTCTCTCTCTCTCTCTCTCTCTCTCTCTCTCTCTCTCTCTCTCTCTCTCTCTCTCTCTCTCTCTCTCTCTCTCTCTCTCTCCCACTCTCTCTCCCACTCTCGTTCTTTCTCAGTAAGTGGTTTACTGGGAATCTCACTCCGAGGCGCTCAGTCCTGAATGGAATCACCTTCTTATGCCTTTTCCAAATCATGCTCTGTACATCTTCCCAATTATCCCATTCCTAAATAATTCCTTTCTCCCGCATGGACTGGACTGGCCAGAGAAAAAGGCAAGAGCAGGAATTCAAGCGCATTTAAACCTGTGAGTAAGTATAGCTTTCTCTTCATTCAACTCATGCTCAGAGGGATAAAGGCTTGAGGAATAGTTGGGGTTAGTTGTTCATTTGTGTAAGAGTGCTGAGTACTGCTGCTATTCAACTGTCTCAACCTGCACAGGCTTCATTCATACACTAAACGAATGAACCTGAGTTCTGCTGCCAGTTTTTGTTGCGATGTTGAAATGCCAGAAAAATTAGTTGCGCCAAAACTCCAGTAGTTTTCCTTATAAATCAAATCAAAGTTTACTCGTCACATACACAGTTTACAACAGCTAAAAAGATGCAGTGAAATGCTAAACTTGTTCTCCATCTTTTTAAATGGTGAGACAACGTGCTTTTAACACTTATTCCTATGACTGATCAGAGCTAGTTTTCTCATGGCTCTCTCTTGTCCATATGCAGCAGACATGGGGAACAATATGTTTGGAATGTCGTATCATAGTATCGAAATGCAATACATAGACTCGTGAGATCGCAAGACATATTGAATTGGCACATAAGTATTGTGATAATAACATATTGTGAGGTCCCTGGCAATTCCCAGGGAATTAGTACCAGCTAGTACCAGCTAGCATGTTTGTCTCCTTGGAAGCTGTGGGAACGTACGTTTTTGGTATCCCATTGGTTCTGGGAACAAAGCCATACGTTTCCTGACCCGTAAAACTTAATGTTTTTTTAACATTCTGAGAACAGAACTGAACATTTTTGCCTGAATGAGAACATACATTTTTAGGTTGCAGGAAGATTGTGAGAACATTTGACTATAGTTCCCTGAAAGTTTTATTAACATTCTGAGAACATGTTTCAATAAAACATCTAATATCACTGCTAGCGAAGTTGAACTGTTTTGAACTCCAAGCACATTCTTTGAACGTTAATAATCTTTTATTGTGGTTCTTATGGGAAGTTTTCTTAATGATCTGAGAACATGACTTTAAATAGAACCACGATGAAACCTGCAGAAAACGTTATGCTGAAGTACTGAAATTCCCACAGAAGAATGTTGTTTCTTAACAGTCTCTGAACTTTCTGAGAACATGAATTTAAATAGAACCACGAGGAAACCTGTAGGAAATGTTATGCTGAAGTGCTAAAATTCCCACCTAAGAAACATATAGTTCTCAGAACGTTGTGTGCTATCTGGGTATCCTGCACCATTCCCAGAATGTTGTGGAAAGGTTGTATGCAAAATAACCATAGGACAACCATGCTATCACCAAGCTCTAAGAAACATATGGTTCTCAGAACGTTATGTGCTAGCTAGCTTGTGTGTGTGTATGTATGTAAATGAGAGAAGAACAATTAACATACATTTGATCAATATCTGTGTTTGATTGTTGTGTGTATTGTGCTCCATTTTGTAACTCAGTGCTTTATTTCAGCTTGTTTCATAAGTGTGTGTGTATCAGTATGATTATGTTGTGTCTAATCCGTTTAGTTTTAGGTTTGTAGGCTTGGGCAGAGACACACACACCGGCATGTGTGTGGATCCATGCTTGGAAACGTGGGTGTTTTGTATGCTGGAATTAGTGGCCTCCCTGTTTTAACCGATCTCTTGGGACAACTGCATGCCTCACCACCACACCTCACCCCCTCTCTTTCTCTTCGTCTTTTCCTGTTCTCAGCTGTCTCAGTGCTGTAGGGAGGGTGTCTGTCTGTGAGTTTGAAGCTGTGCTGTCACATACTGAGTCTGACCTTTCTGAACCAACACATTCCCCAGAAGAAAGCACAGAACTCCCGGACCCACTGCACTGACATGCCAACCTCTCTCTCTCGCTCTCTCTCTCTCTCTCTCTCCTCCCTCTCTATTACCTCCTCCCTGACCTCACTCTCCCATCTCTCTCTCTATCACCTCCTCCCTGACCTCACTCTCCCATCACCTCCTCCCTGACCTCACTCTCCCATCTCTCTCTCTATCACCTTCTCCCTGACCTCACTCTCCCATCTCTCTCTCTCTATCACCGCCTCCCTGACCTCACTCTCCCATCTCTCTCTCTCTATCACCTCCTCCCTGACCTCTCTCTCCATTTCTCTCTCTCCTCCCTCACTTCCCTCTTTCTTTCCTAACCCCCTCCCTCCAACCCTCCCCTCTTTCCAGTCTATCAACACTTCCATCTTTCTCTCACCCTCTGCTCTTTCTCCCACTTGCATTCTTTCAAATACAGTACTTCTCTTTCCCTCTCCTGCTCAATATCTCTGTTTTTCACCCTCCCCCTCCTCTCACTCTCTCTCTCTCGCACTCTCTTTCCTATCCCATTCAGAGGTGACACAGGGCAGACAGTGTCCCAGATATTTAGCACCAGTGGTTTGAATGGTCTTTAATATGCCCCATCGGGGGAAAGAGCTGCTTGGACTGGGACAATGATGGCATTCCAGTCCCTCCCTTATCACGTAGGCTGTCACTGTATTCGTTGTCTGAAGAAGAGGCATCATCAGCGTGGTGGTAAGTGTTCATGCTTTCTTAATTAAAACTGAACACTATAACAAAATAACAAAGGGAAATAACCGAAACAGTCCTGAAAGTTGCAAAACACTAAACCCAGTGGGGAAAAGCTACCTAAGTATGGTTCCCAGTCAGAGACAATGATAGACAGCTGTCCCTGATTGAGAACCATACCCGGCCAAAACAAAGAAATACATAAACATAGAAAAAGGAACATAGGATGCCCACCCAAATCACACCCTGACCAAACCAAAATAGAGACAAAAAAGCTCTACCGTCAGGGCGTGACAGTATTCCCCCCCCCAATGGGTGCAGACTACGGCCGCAAAACTTGAACCTATAGGGTAGGGTCTGGGTGGACATTTCTCCGCGGTGGCGGCTCTGGTGAGGGACGTAGACCACGCTCCACCTCTGGCTTGGACCCTCGCCGCCGGCCCCAGACTGGGGACCCTCGTAGAGAGCCCCGGACTGAAGGGCGCCCCTGGAAGCTCCAGACTGAAGGGCGCCTCTGGAAGCTCCGGACTGAAGGGCGCCTCTGGAAGCTCCGGGCAGAAGGGCGCCTCTGGAAGCTCCGGACTGAAGGGCGCCTCTGGAAGCTCCGGACTGAAGGGCGCCTCTGGAAGCTCCAGACTGAAGGGCGCCTCTGGAAGCTCTGGACTGAAGGGCGCCTCTGGAAGCTCCGGGCAGAAGGGCGCCTCTGGAAGCTCCGGACTGAAGGGCGCCTCTGGAAGCTCCGGAATGAAGGGCGCCTCTGGAAGCTCCAGACTGAAGGGCGCCTCTGGAAGCTCTGGACTGAAGGGCGCCTCTGGAGGCTCTGGACTGAAGGGCGCCTCTGGAAGCTCCGGACTGAAGGGCGCCACTGGAAGCTCCAGACTGAAGGGCGCCTCTGGAGGCTCCAGACTGAAGGGCGCCTCTGGAGGCTCCAGACTGAAGGGCGCCTCTGGAAGCTCCAGACTGAAGGGCGCCTCTGGAAGCTCCAGACTGAAGGGCGCCTCTGGAGGCTCCGGAATGAAGGGCGCCTCTGGAAGCTCCAGACTGAAGGGTGCCTCTGGAAGCTCCGGACTGAAGGGCGCCTCTGGAAGCTCCGGGCAGAAGGGCGCCTCTGGAGGCTCTGGACTGGCGGGCGACACTGGAGGCTCCGGACTGGAGGGTGACTCTGGAGGGAGGAGACGCAGAGATAGCCTGGTGTGTGGGGCTGCCACAGGGCCCACCAGGCTGGGGAGACCTACAGGAGGCCTGGTGCTTGGAGGAGGCACCAGATGAACCGGGCTGTGGGGGAGCACTGGAGCTCTGGTGCGCAGCCTTGGCACCACTCCTCCAGGCTGAATGCCCACTTTAGCCCGCCCCCTCCAGAGTGCAGGCACAGGTCGAACCGGGCTGTGGGGGAGCACTGGAGATCTGGTGCTTAACACTCGCAACTCTCCATTAGGCTCAATGCCCACATTCGCGCAGGCATAGGACGAACTGAACCCTCCCAGTGCCCCCGAGACACAGTACACAGAGCCGGCGCAGGATACCCTGGGCCAAAACTGCGCACCGGAGACCAAACGTGCTGAGCTGGCACAATCCGCCCTGGCTGGATGCCCACTCTCGCATGGCACTTGCGGGGGGCTGGCATATAGCGCTCCGGGCTATGAGCGCGCACTGGAGACACCGTGCTCTTCACCGCATAACACGGTGCCTGACCAGTACCACGCTGCCTCCGGTAAGCACAAGGAGTTGGCTCAGGCCTATTTCCATTTCTTTGGGGGGGGGCTGCCTCTCGTGCCTGCTGCGCTGCCTCGCCTCATATCGCCGCCTCTCAGCTTTAGCTGCCTCTAGTTCTTCCTTCGGGCGGCGATATTCCCCAGCCTGCCTCCAGGGTCCCTGTCCGTCCAATATCTCCTCCCGAGTCCAGAAGTCCTGAACCCTCTGCTCCTCGGTACCACGCTGCTTGGTCCGTTTGTGGTGGGTAGTTCTGTCACAGTATTCGTCATCTGAAGAAGAGGAATCATCGGACCAAAGCGCAGCGTGGTAAGTGTTCATGCTTTCTTTATTAAAACTGAACACTATAACAAAATAACAAAGGGAAATAACCGAAACAGTCCTGAAAGTTGCAAAACACTAAACCCTGTGGGAAAAAGCTACCTAAGTATGGTTCCCAATCAGAGACAACGATAGACAGCTGTCCCTGATTGAGAACCATACCCAGCCAAAACAAAGTTATCTAAGCATTGTGCGTTATGTGTGCTGTGTATCAGTCTTACTGAATAAGACAACCACAACCAATCTATGGTTTAATGGCTTCGGTAACTATGTTAATCACTGCACAAACTGCCAGGGAACAATGTGTGTATTTGTTTAGGCACGGTAACGTTACAGCATTCAGTACACTGGTGATATTGTGTGGGGCTTTTCTGTACTGGGATTAGTGTCTTCCGTATGGATTGAGGGTGTCCAAACAGGATCTGTATGCTGCTGCATGAAAGACAAATCCATTGGGATGCAGAATGAGGGTTTTGTGACCCAGCCAACACACACACACACACACACACACACACACACACACACACACACACACACACACACACACACACACACACACACACACACACACACACACACACACACACACACACACACACACACACACACACACACACACACACACACACACACACACACACACACACACACACATATATACTTATTCACCTTGGAGAAGTTTCTGGTGGGAAGAAGTGTTTTTTAAATCTTAAAACAGTTAAACTTCTAAACTCCTTAAACTGTGACAGACAGTTGTTGTTTTTGGGTATTCTGATTTGCTCCAGTTTCCTTCCTAATTGGATTTCTGTCCCGTGGTTTATCTAGATCAGTTGTCATCTGCAGCTGATTACCCCCCCCCTCTACCCTCAACAGCCTAGGAGCATGTGTTACACACTGGAACTGTGCATGCTTTAATCAGTGCAGATCACTGTGGCAGTTCACTGTGGCAGTTCACTGTGGCAGTTCACTGTGGCAGTTCACTGTGGCAGTTCACTGTGGCAGTTCACTGTGGCAGTTCACTGTGGCAGTTCACTGCCACGCTCAATTGGATGATGAGAAGGGAGTGCGGCTGATAGGGAAAAAGGTCAGTGTGTGTACTTGCGTGTATTTAATGTTCATGTGAAAATTATATAGTCTTGTTTGGTAAGTGCGGTTATGTGAAATTGCCTAGAGTTTAACAGCTTTTCTTTGTAAAATAACACATTTTGAGTGCTGTGCTGCAGATCTGAGTGAGTTTACCGGTCCAGTTCACATTTATTCCCCTTGACTTTTCATCCTGTCATCTACTACAGTCCCCCCTGCCAGGTCCTTCATTAGCATGGCAGGCCAGTGGCAGGGCTTGGAGCAGGCAGCTTACCCTGACCCACCTGGCAGGGGGACGGGACAGGGAGACATGGGGACGGAGGCGGGGGACGGGGGCAGGGGTGGGAGTCTGTAGGGTTCCCAAAGCGCCTCTCCTTTGTTTCCGGGGTTGGGGGCTCTGACGCTCTGTCTATCTCTGTGATTTAAGACACATCATAATGTTTCAGGTCCCTGATGTTGAAGTCTGTCTTGAGTCTTTGTCTTGTGTATTCTCATGTTCAGTAAGATCAGACAGTTGCCTATCCTGCCAGTTAGTTATTTGCTTTAAGTTACTCAGTGATTCTCTGTTTGGCTGGCTGACGATCAGCTATGCCAGTTGGGTGTTGTGCCAAGGCTGGCATTCTGGGGCTGGGGGCCATGGAGGGGTTTGATACTGATGGGAACAGCACCTTCAAATGGCACCCTGTTTCCTATATAGTGCGCTACTTTTGACCAGGGCCCATTGGCTTTGGACAAAAGTTGTGCACTATGTAGGGAATAGGGTGCCATTAGGACACAGCTGAAAGCAGCTTCATAAGGCCTGCTTTCCTTCCCCCTCACCAGAAGAGGGAAAACCTGGCACCAGGCTGACAGTGTAGACAAGGACCTGTTCTGTCCTTCTTTCTGTCACCTCTCCTCGCTTTCCCATAGTCCTTTCTGCTAACTGTCCTACTTCCTGGAGTCATTGTAGTACTTTTTTTCTCAGTGGGCTGCGTGGGCTTGTGTGTTTCTCAGTGTGCTGCGTGGGCTTGTGTGTTTCTCAGTGTGCTGCGTGGGCTTGTGTGTTTCTCAGTGGGCTGCGTGGGCTTGTGTGTTTCTCAGTGTGCTGCGTGGGCTTCTGTGTTTCTCAGTGGGCTGCGTGGGCTTGTGTGTTTCTCAGTGTGCTGCGTGGGCTTCTGTGTTTCTCAGTGTGCTGCGTGGGCTTGTGTGTTTCTCAGTGGGCTTGTGTGTTTCTCAGTATGCTGTGTGTGCTTGTGTGTTTCTCAGTGTGCTGCGTGGGCTTGTGTGTTTCTCAGTATGCTGTGTGGGCTTGTGTGTTTCTCAGTATGCTGTGTGTGCTTGTGTGCTTCTCAGTGTGCTGCGTGTGCTTGTGTGTTTCTCAGTGTGCTGCGTGTGCTTGTGTGTTTCTCAGTGTGCTGCGTGGGCTTGTGTGTTTCTCAGTGTGCTGTGTGGGCTTGTGTGTTTCTAAGTGTGCTGCGTGGGCTTGTGTGTTTCTCAGTGTGCTGTGTGTGCTTGTGTGTTTCTCAGTGTGCTGCGTGGGCTTGTGTGTTTCTCAGTGTGCTGCGTGGGCTTGTGTGTTTCTCAGTGACTGCGTGGGCTTGTGTGTTTCTCAGTGTGCTGTGTGGGCTTGTGTGTTTCTCAGTGTGCTGCGTGGGCTTGTGTGTTTCTCAGTGTGCTGTGTGGGCTTGTGTGTTTCTCAGTGTGCTGCGTGGGCTTGTGTGTTTCTCAGTGTGCTGCGTGGGCTTGTGTGTTTCTCAGTGTGCTGCGTGGGCTTGTGTGTTTCTCAGTATGCTGTGTGGGCTTGTGTGTTTCTGTGTTTGAGTGTGTGTGTGTGCATTTGTATGTGCACTATGCGTATTCAGTAGTTGCTAGCTGGGATGACTCATGGTCCCAGTGTATTGACTGGCAGCTGTACTTGCGATGTGCTGCAAAGGGCATAAATATGAAGTGTTTTGTCAGCCTGTAATTGCCAGATCATCAAGTCGATACATTCAACCCTGCAATAAAGCGACGCCAGGCTCAGGCAGGAAGCCGTCACTCTCTGCTCCAACACTATGGTTAATTAAAGATTCTCAACTTCCTTGTAATGACTGGCTTATTATCGCCATAGGAGGAGATCAGCCAATAGGGAGAGGGCAGGAGGAATGGAGATCGGAGATCTTATTTCAGAGGTAATCATGACTGTCATTTCAGCATCAATCATAAATGCGAAAAGGTTCATTTGGCTGCCACCACCATAACTACTGTCCTCTTTCAAATTGGCCATCGCCCACAGAAAGGTTCCTCCATAATTGCACATTTCTTGTTAAAACATTGCTCCCTTTTTCTCAGAGAAAAATGTTAACCCCTTTGAACTGAGATACTTCGGTGGGTCTAAAACTAATGAGCACCAAGTATTTGATGTGATTGGGGCTGTGAGGAGAAATGTCTGGGTTTTATTTCCAAACTCAGTAATTGGACTAATGAGAATGTTATTTAACAAAGTAGAAATGTCCTCACTTCGGTTAGTCTGTTTCAGAGCGACTGATGTAGAATGCTGTGTTCTCTGCTCTCTTGTCTGGTTTACATCACCAGGGTTCTGGCGGGGGTGAATAGGGCGTAGCTATGCCGAGGGTTGCAAATCTGCAGGTGATTTACCAAAGTGACCAGAATCTTCAGTCATTTTGGTAATTAACAGAAAATCTATGGCAATCTATGGTAACGTTGGTCATTTATACTTTAATAAAACATCCATATATAGTATTACTTTTATAGTATTCACCTGCTACCAGCTTGATGACAAAACATTGACAACAAATACATATTGACATAGTAAAATAAATAAAAAATATATATATTTCATGCTGAGAACCTCATATTAAACACCAATGATATTCCCTAAGTTGATGGTTTATATTTCAGATAATGTTTTACAGCTTTGTCATCCTATTTTTTATTTTAAAATCTTCTTATTTGATTATTTCATAGATGTTACATGTGATATGGCCAGAGAGAACGCGTGAGATAATTACAGACACCTGTGATAAACTGAAGTACCTAGAATGGCCACTAGATGTCTTGTGATAGATTAAATAAAATCCTTGAAAGATACCAAAATTCTGGGAATTTACTGGTAAACTTAGAAAGTTTCCACCTTTGCAACCCTAGCTACACCCCATTGGACTGGATGTGTTTACAGTAGGCTGACAGTAGGGTAATGCAGTATGACAACAGTGATAGTAAAGCCTAATTATGTTATTTCGTTGCAGTATGTAGGCTGCTGTCTATTTAAGCAATGAGGCACGAGGTGGTGTGATATATGGCCAATATACCACGGCTAAGGGCTATTCTTACGCACAACGCAATGCGGAGTGCCTGGACACAACCCTTAGCCGTGGTATATTGGCCATATACCACAAACTCCCAAGGTGCCTGTTTTGCCATTATAAACTGGTTACCAATGTAATTAGAGCAGTAAAAATATTTTGTCATACCCCTTGTATATACGGTCTGATATACCACAGCCGCCAGCCAATTAGCATTGAGGGCTCGAACCATCCAGTTTATAATGACCTATAAGTGACCTGACTAAAGAGATTGATCACAGGGTTGGTTGAGTTGATACAGTGTGTGTGCTTCTGCTTATTCTGTCTGCTGGATCCTACTGTAATGACGATGCATCATGCATGACATTCAGAGACCATTGGTACTGTGAAGTTATCTCACACATCCACAGACACACCCACCCATATCCCCATATCCACTCTCCCTGTTCCTATACTACCGCTCCCTGTCCATCTCCATGTCCCAATAGCCACTCTTCCTGTCCTTCTCATTTACATTACATTTACATTTAAGTCATTTAGCACTCTTCCTGTCCTTCTCCATGTCCCTATACCCACTCTCCTTGTCCCTGTCCCTACACCCCTCTCCCTGTCCATCTACATGTCCCTATAGCCACTCTTCCTGTCCCTGTCCCTACACCCCTCTCCCTGTCCATCTACATGTCCCTATAGCCACTCTTCCTGTCCATCTCCATGTCCCTATACCCACTCTCCCTGTTCCTATACTACCGCTCCCTGTCCATCTCCATGTCCCTATAGCCACTCTTCCTGTCCTTCTCCATGTCCCTATACCCACTCTCCTTGTCCCTGTCCCTATACTACCTCTCCCTGTCCATCTCCTTGTCCCTATAGCCACTCTCCCTGTCCCTATACTACCGCTCCCTGTCCATCTACATGTCCCTATAGCCACTCTCCCTGTTCCTACACCCCCTCTCCCTGTCCCTCTCCATGTCCCTATAGCCACTCTCCCTGTTCCTGTTCCTACACCCCCTGTCCATCTCCATGTCCCTATAGCCACTCTCCCTGTCCCTATACTACCGCTCCCTGTCCATCTACATGTCCCTATAGCCACTCTCCCTGTTCCTACACCCCCTCTCCCTGTCTCTCTCCATGTCCCTATAGCCACTCTCCCTGTTCCTGTCCCCCCTCTCCCTGTCCCTCTCCATGTTCCTACACCCCCTCTCCCTGTCCCTCTCCATGTTCCTACACCCCCTCTCCCTGTCCCTCTCCATGTCCCTATACCCACTCTCCTTGTCCCTGTCCCTATACTACCTCTCCCTGTCCATCTCCTTGTCCCTATAGCCACTCTCCCTGTCCCTATACTACCGCTCCCTGTCCATCTACATGTCCCTATAGCCACTCTCCCTGTTCCTACACCCCCTCTCCCTGTCCCTCTCCATGTCCCTATAGCCACTCTCCCTGTTCCTGTTCCTACACCCCCTGTCCATCTCCATGTCTCTATAGCCACTCTCCCTGTTCCTATACCCCCTCTCCCTGTCCATCTCCATGTCCCTATAGCCACTCTCCCTGTTCCTGTTCCTACACCCCCTGTCCATCTCCATGTCTCTATAGCCACTCTCCCTGTTCCTATACCCCCTCTCCCTGTCCATCTACATGTCCCTACACCCCCTCTCCCTGTCCTTCTCCATGTCCCTATACCCACTCTCCTTGTCCCTGTCCCTACACCCCCTCTCCCTGTCCATCTCCATGTCCCTATAGCCACTCTCCCTGTCCCTACACTACCTCTCCCTGTCCATCTCCTTGTCCCTATACTACCTCTCCCTGTCCATCTCCCTGTCCCTACACTACCTCTCCCTGTCCATCTCCTTGTCCCTATACTACCTCTCCCTGTCCCTCTCCATGTCCCTATACCCACTCTCCTTGTCCCTGTCCCTACACCCCCTCTCCCTGTCCATCTCCATGTCCCTATAGCCACTCTCCCTGTTCCTACACCCCCTCTCCCTGTCCATCTCCATGTCCCTATAGCCACTCTCCTTGTCCCTGTCCCTACACCCCTCTCTCTGTCCATCTCCATGTCCCTACACCCACTCTCTCTGTCCATGTCCCTACACTACCTCTCCCTGTCCATCTCCATGTCCCTATACCCACTCTCCTTGTCCCTGTCCCTATACTACCTCTCCCTGTCCATCTCCATGTCCCTATAGCCACTCTCCCTGTCCCTACACTACATCTCCATGTCCCTACACCCCCTCTGCCTGTCCTTCTCCATGTCCCTATACCCACTCTCCTTTGTCCCTGTCCCTACACCCCTCTCCCTGTCCATCTCCATGTCCCTATAGCCACTCTCCCTGTTCCTACACGCCCTCTCCCTGTCCTTCTCCATGTCCCTATACCCACTCTCCTTGTCCCTGTCCCTACACCCCTCTCCCTGTCCATCTCCATGTCCCTATAGCCACTCTCCCTGTCCCTACACCCCTCTCCTTGTCCATCTACATGTCCCTATACCCACTCTCCTTGTCCCTGTCCCTACACCCCTCTCCCTGTCCTTCTCCATGTCCCTATACCCACTCTCCTTGTCCCTGTCCCTATACTACCTCTCCCTGTCCATCTCCTTGTCCCTATAGCCACTCTCCCTGTCCCTATACTACCGCTCCCTGTCCATCTACATGTCCCTATAGCCACTCTCCCTGTTCCTACACCCCCTCTCCCTGTCCCTCTCCATGTCCCTATAGCCACTCTCCCTGTTCCTGTTCCTACACCCCCTGTCCATCTCCATGTCCCTATAGCCACTCTCCCTGTTCCTATACCCCCTCTCCCTGTCCATCTACATGTCCCTACACCCCTTCTCCCTGTCCTTCTCCATGTCCCTATACCCACTCTACTTGTCCCTGTCCCTACACCCCCTCTCCCTGTCCATCTCCATGTCCCTATAGCCACTCTCCCTGTCCCTACACTACCTCTCCCTGTCCATCTCCATGTCCCTATAGCCACTCTCCCTGTCCCTACACTACCTCTCCCTGTCCATCTCCTTGTCCCTATACTACCTCTCCCTATCCATCTCCATGTCCCTATAGCCATCTCCCTGTCCCTACACTACCTCTCCCTGTCCATCTCCTTGTCCCTATACCCACTCTCCTTGTCCCTGTCCCTACACCCCCTCTCCCTGTCCATCTCCATGTCCCTATAGCCATTCTCCCTGTCCCTATACTACAGCTCCCTGTCCATCTACATGTCCCTATAGCCACTCTCCTTGTCCCTATACTACCTCTCCCTGTCCATCTCCATGTCCATATAGCCACTCTCCCTGTTCCTACACCCCCTCTCCCTGTCCATCTCCATGTCCCTATAGCCACTCTCCTTGTCCCTGTCCCTACACCCCTCTCTCTGTCCATCTCCATGTCCCTACACCCACTCTCCCTGTCCATGTCCCTACACTACCTCTCCCTGTCCATTTCCTTGTCCCTATACTACCTCTCCCTGTCAATCTCCATGTCCCTATAGCCACTCTCCCTGTCCCTACACTACCTCTCCCTGTACATCTCCTTGTCCCTATACAACCTCTCCCTGTCCCTCTCCATGTCCCTACACCCCCTCTCCCTGTCCATCTCCATGTCCCTATAGCCACTCTCCCTGTCCCTATACTACCTCTCCCTGTCCCTCTCCATGTCCCTGCACCCATCTCCCTGTCCATCTCCATGTTCCTACACTACCTCTCCCTGTCCATCTCCATGTCCCTACACCCCCTGTCCCTGTCCCTACACTACATCTCCATGTCCCTACACCCCCTCTGCCTGTCCTTCTCCATGTCCCTATACCCACTCTCCTTGTCCCTGTCCCTACACCCCTCTCCCTGTCCATCTCCATGTCCCTATAGCCACTCTCCCTGTTCCTACACCCCCTCTCCCTGTCCTTCTCCATGTCCCTATACCCACTCTCCTTGTCCCTGTCCCTACACCCCTCTCCCTGTCCATCCCCATGTCCCTATAGCCACTCTCCCTGTTCCTACACCCCCTCTCCCTATCCATCTACATGTCCCTATAGCCACTCTCCCTGTTCCTACACCCCCTCTCCCTGTCCATCTCCATGTCCCTATAGCCACTCTCCCTGACCCTACACCCCTCTCCTTGTCCATCTACATGTCCCTATAGCCACTCTTCCTGTCCCTACACCCTTCTCCCTGTCCATCTCCATGTCCCAATAGCCACTCTTCCTGTCCTTCTCCATGTCCCTATACCCACTCTCCTTGTCCCTGTCCCTACACCCCTCTCCCTGTCCATCTACATGTCCCTATAGCCACTCTTCCTGTCCCTGTCCCTACACCCCTCTCCCTGTCCATCTCCATGTCCCTATAGCCACTCTTTCTGTCCTTCTCCATGTCCCTATACCCACTCTCCTTGTCCCTGTCCCTACACCCCTCTCCCTGTCCTTCTCCATGTCCATATACCCACTCTCCTTGTCCCTGTCCCTATACTACCTCTCCCTGTCCATCTCCTTGTCCCTATAGCCACTCTCCCTGTCCCTATACTACCGCTCCCTGTCCATCTACAGGTCCCTATAGCCACTCTCCCTGTTCCTACACCCCCTCTCCCTGTCCATCTCCATGTCCCTATACCCACTCTCCCTGTTCCTACACCCCCTCTCCCTGTCCATCTCCATGTCCCTATAGCCACTCTCCCTGTTCCTGTTCCTACACCCCCTGTCCATCTCCATGTCTCTATAGCCACTCTCCCTGTTCCTATACCCCCTCTCCCTGTCCATCTACATGTCCCTACACCCCCTCTCCCTGTCCTTCTCCATGTCCCTATACCCACTCTCCTTGTCCCTGTCCCTACACCCCCTCTCCCTGTCCATCTCCATGTCCCTATAGCCACTCTCCCTGTCCCTATACTACCTCTCCCTGTCCATCTCCATGTCCCTATAGCCACTCTCCCTGTCCCTACACTACCTCTCCCTGTCCATCTCCTTGTCCCTATACTACCTCTCCCTGTCCATCTCCATGTCCCTATAGCCATCTCCCTGTCCCTACACTACCTCTCCCTGTCCATCTCCTTGTCCCTATAGCCACTCTCCCTGTCCCTATACTACAGCTCCCTGTCCATCTACATTGTCCCTATAGCCACTCTCCCTGTCCCTATACTACCTCTCCCTGTCCATCTCCATGTCCCTATAGCCACTCTCCCTGTTCCTACACCCCCTCTCCCTGTCCATCTCCATGTCCCTATAGCCACTCTCCTTGTCCCTGTCCCTACACCCCTCTCTCTGTCCATCTCCATGTCCCTACACCCACTCTCCCTGTCCATGTCCCTACACTACCTCTCCCTGTCCATTTCCTTGTCCCTATACTACCTCTCCCTGTCAATCTCCATGTCCCTATAGCCACTCTCCCTGTCCCTACACTACCTCTCCCTGTACATCTCCTTGTCCCTATACTACCTCTCCCTGTCCATCTCCATGTCCCTACACCCCCTCTCCCTGTCCATCTCCATGTCACTATAGCCACTCTCCCTGTCCCTGTCCCTCTCCATGTCCCTACACCCCCTCTCCCTGTCCATCTCCATGTCCCTATAGCCACTCTCCCTGTTCCTACACCCCCTCTCCCTGTCCTTCTCCATGTCCCTATACCCACTCTCCTTGTCCCTGTCATTACACCCCTCTCCCTGTCCATCCCCATGTCCCTATAGCCACTCTCCCTGTTCCTACACCCCCTCTCCCTGTCCATCTACATGTCCCTATAGCCACTCTCCCTGTTCCTACACCCCTCTCCCTGTCCCTCTCCATGTCCCTATAGCCACTCTCCCTGTTCCTGTTCCTACACCCCCTGTCCATCTCCATGTCTCTATAGCCACTCTCCCTGTTCCTATACCCCCTCTCCCTGTCCATCTACATGTCCCTACACCCTCTCTCCCTGTCCCTCTCCATGTCCCTATACCCACTCTCCTTGTCCCTGTCCCTACACCCCCTCTCCCTGTCCATCTACATGTCCCTACACCCTCTCTCCCTGTCCATCTCCATGTCCCTATAGCCACTCTCCCTGTCCCTACACCCCCTCTCCCTGTCCATCTCCATGTCCCTATACCACTCTCCCTGTCCCTACACCCCTCTCTTTGTCCATCTCCATGTCCCTACACCCACTCTCCCTGTCCATTTCCTTGTCCCTATACTACCTCTCCCTGTCCATCTCCATGTCACTATAGCCACTCTCCCTGTCCCTGTCCCTCTCCATGTCCCTACACCCCCTCTCCCTGTCCATCTCCATGTCCCTATAGCCACTCTCCCTGTCCCTATACTACCTCTCCCTGTCCATCTCCATGTCCCTACACCCATCTCCCTGTCCATCTCCATGTTCCTACACTACCTCTCCCTGTCCTTCTCCATGTCCCTATACCCACTCTCCTTGTCCCTGTCCCTACACTCCTCTCCCTGTCCATCTCCATGTCCCTATAGCCACTCTCCCTGTTCCTACACCCCCTCTCCCTGTCCATCTCCATGTCCCTACACCCATCTCCCTGTCCATCTCCATGTTCCTACACTACCTCTCCCTGTCCTTCTCCATGTCCCTATACCCACTCTCCTTGTCCCTGTCCCTACACTCCTCTCCCTGTCCATCTCCATGTCCCTATAGCCACTCTCCCTGTTCCTGCACCCCCTCTCCCTGTCCTTCTCCATGTCCCTATACCCACTCTCCTTGTCCCTGTCACTACACCCCTCTCCCTGTCCATCTCCATGTCTCTATAGCCACTCTCCCTGTTCCTATACCCCCTCTCCCTGTCCATCTACATGTCCCTACACCCTCTCTCCCTGTCCCTCTCCATGTCCCTATACCCACTCTCCATGTCCCTGTCCCTACACCCCCTCTCCCTGTCCATCTCCATGTCCCTATAGCCATCTCCCTGTCCCTACACTACCTCTCCCTGTCCCTCTCCATGTCCCTATACCCACTCTCCTTGTCCCTGTCCCTACACCCCCTCTCCCTGTCCATCTCCATGTCCCTACACCCACTCTCCCTGTCCATGTCCCTACACTACCTCTCCCTGTCCATATCCTTGTCCCTATACTACCTCTCCCTGTCCATCTCCATGTCCCTACACCCCCTGTCCCTGTCCCTACACTACATCTCCATGTCCCTACACCC
The DNA here is from genome assembly GCF_021184085.1 of Oncorhynchus gorbuscha. Taxonomy (NCBI): domain Eukaryota; kingdom Metazoa; phylum Chordata; class Actinopteri; order Salmoniformes; family Salmonidae; genus Oncorhynchus; species Oncorhynchus gorbuscha. The sequence continues at coordinate 53,314,742 of NC_060176.1, forward strand.
CCTCTGCCTGTCCTTCTCCATGTCCCTATACCCACTCTCCTTGTCCCTGTCCCTACACCCCCCTCTCCCTGTCTATGTCCTTGTCCCTACAGCCACTCTCCCTGTCCCTATACTACCGCTCCCTGTCCATCTCCATGTCCCTATAGCCACTCTACCTGTCCCTACACTACCTCTCCCTGTCCATCTCCTTGTCCCTATACTACCTCTCCCTGTCCATCTCCATGTCCCTATAGCCATCTCCCTGTCCCTACACTACCTCTCCCTGTACATCTCCTTGTCCTTATACTACCTCTCCCTGTCCATCTCCATGTTCCTACACTACCTCTCCCTGTCCATCTCCATGTCCCTACACCCCCTGTCCCTGTCCCTACACTACATCTCCATGTCCCTACACCCCCTCTGCCTGTCCTTCTCCATGTCCCTATACCCACTCTCCTTGTCCCTGTCCCTACACCCCCCTCTCCCTGTCCATCTCCTTGTCCCTATACAACCTCTCCCTGTCCCTCTCCATGTCCCTACACCCCCTCTCCCTGTCCATCTCCATGTCCCTATAGCCACTCTCCCTGTCCCTACACTACCTCTCCCTGTCCATCTCCATGTCCCAACACTACCTCTCCCTGTCCATCTCCATGTCCCTACACCCCCTGTCCCTGTCCATCTCCATGTCCCAACACTACCTCTTCCTGTCCATCTCCATGTCCCTACACCCACTCTCCCTGTCCCTACACTACCTCTCCATGTCCCTCTCCATGTCCCTATAGCCACTCTCCCTGTTCCTACACCCCCTCTCCCTGTCCTTCTCCATGTCCCTATAGCCACTCTCCTTGTCCCTGTCCCTACACTACCTCTCCCTGTCCCTCTCCATGTCCCTATAGCCACTCTCCCTGTTCCTGTTCCTACACCCCCTGTCCATCTCCATGTCCCAACACTACCTCTCCCTGTCCATCTCCATGTCCCTACACCCCCTGTCCCTGTCCATCTCCATGTCCCAACACTACCTCTTCCTGTCCATCTCCATGTCCCTACACCCACTCTCCCTGTCCCTATACTACCTCTCCATGTCCCTCTCCATGTCCCTATAGCCACTCTCCCTGTTCCTACACCCCCTCTCCCTGTCCATCTACATGTCCCTATACCCACTTTCCTTGTCCCTGTCCCTATACCCACTCTCCCTGTCCATCTCAATGTCCCTATAGCCACTCTCCTTGTCCCTGTCCCTACACCCCCTCTCCCTGTCCCTCTCCATGTCCCTATACCCACTTTCCTTGTCCCTATCCCTATACCCACTCCCCCTGTCCATCTCCATGTCCCTACACCCCCTCTCCCTGTCCCTCTCCATGTCCCTATACCCACTTTCCTTGTCCCTGTCCCTATACCCACTCTCCCTGTCCATCTCCATGTCCCTATACCCTCTCCCTGTTCCTACACCCCCTCTCCCTGTCCTTCTCCATGTCCCTTTACCCCCTCTCCCTCTCCATCTCCCTGTCCCTTCACCCCCTCTCCCAAACACCTTCAGGATATAAAACTTTACCATGATGCCCTACAATACAAGTCTACTTTAGAGCAGCACTTGTAGCAGCGTGTAAATGACAGGACCCTGGAACCTGCTGTCATGGCATTTTACTGTCCATTTTAAAGACATGCACCGTTTTTTTTCTTTTTCTTCCCTGTTTCGTGGGGTGGCAGGGTAGCCTAGTGGTTAGAGCATTGGACTAGTAACCGGAAGGTTGCAAGTTCAAATCCCCGAGCTGACAAGGTATAAATCTGTCTTTCTGCCCCTGAACAGGCAGTTAACCCACTGTTTCTAGGCCGTCATTGAAAATAAGAATTTGTTCTTGATAAAGGTAAAAAATACCAAAAAAATATCCAATTGGTAGTTACAGTCTTGTCTCATCGCTGCAACTCCCGTACGGACTCAGGAGATGCGAAGGTTGAGAACAGTGCGTCCTCTGAAACACGACCAAACTGCACTGTTTCTTGACACAATGCCCACCAGAAGCCAGCCACACCAATGTGTCAGAGGAAACACTGTACACCTGGCGACCGTGTCAGCATGCACAGCGCCCAGCCCCCCACAGAAGTCGCTAGTCCACAATGGGACAAGGACATCCCTGCCGGCCAAACCATCGCCTAACCCGGACGACGCTGGGCCAATTGTGCACTGCCCCACAGCCAAGCTGGTGTAAAGGCGTGTGTGTTACGTTATCGTTGGGATACGTGTGTGTATCCATGTGCATCGCTGTAAGTGAGACTCTTCCCCTTCTTCAAGGTGCCCACACACATGTACAAACACACACGCGCACAGGGGTAGAAATACATGCGGTGGTCAAGATCACCTTGGAATGGGAACGCAGCACACTGCATGAACCCTTGGCAGCCTTATGGAACTGATCACCTCCTCCCTTCCAAACACTGTGCTGTGTGTGGAGCAGAGCAGTGCAGGCTGCCGAGGAGAGTAGCCGTACAGTAAACCTAGTGTCATATCTCTGCTATCACATCTCTGCATTGACCTTGCCCTTTCTAGAGAATTGCGCAGTGGTCTGATAGCTGGTTTTTGTTTCTTCAGGAAAGCTGGACGAGGGAGCGAGGCAGAGAGAATAACAGTGACGTGAACGGTGGCAGATTGTTTGACATGTACACTACCAGTCTAAAGTTTGGACACACCTACTCATTCAAGGGTTTTTCTTTATTTGTACTATTTTCTACACTGTAGAATAATAGTGACGACATCAAAACTATGAAATAACACATATGGAATCATGTGGCAACCAAAAAAGTGTTAAACAAATCAAAATATATGTTATATTTGAAATTATTCAAAGTAGCCACCCTTTGCCTTGATGACAGCTTTGAACACTCTTGGCATTCTCTCAACCAGCTTCATTAGGTAGTCACCTGGAATGCATTTCAATTAACAGTTGTGACTAGTTAAAAGTTAATGCGTTTGAGCCAATTAGTTGTGTTGTGACAAGGTAGGGTTGTTATACAGAAGATAGCCCTATTTGGTAGAAGACCAAGTTCATATTATGAGAACAGCTGAAATAAGAAAAGAGAATATATTTAGATTTGTTTAACTCTTTCTGGTTACTACATGATTCCATATGTGTTATTTTATAGTTGTGATGTCTTCACTATTATTCTACAATGTAGAAAATAGTCCAAATAAAGAAAACCCCATGTGGAAACTACAGTCAAGGACATACAGTACCAGTCAAGGACGTACAGTACCAGTCAAGGACATACAGTACCAGTCAAGGACGTACAGTACCAGTCAAGGACATACAGTACCAGTCAAGGACATACAGTACCAGTCAAGGACGTACAGTACCAGTCAAGGACGTACAGTACCAGTCAAGGACATACAGTACCAGTCAAGGACATACAGTACCAGTCAAGGACGTACAGTACCAGTCAAGGACGTACAGTACCAGTCAAGGACATACAGTACCAGTCAAGGACGTACAGTACCAGTCAAGGACATACAGTACCAGTCAAGGACATACAGTACCAGTCAGTCAGGACGTACAGTACCAGTCAAGGACGTACAGTACCAGTCAAGGACATACAGTACCAGTCAAGGACGTACAGTACCAACAGTACATACAGTACCAGTCAAGGACATACAGTACCAGTCAAGGACGTACAGTACCAGTCAAGGACATACAGTACCAGTCAAGGACATACAGTACCAGTCAAGGACGTACAGTACCAGTCAAGGACATACAGTACCAGTCAAGGACGTACAGTACCAGTCAAGGACGTACAGTACCAGTCAAGGACATACAGTACCAGTCAAGGACATACAGTACCAGTCAAGGACGTACAGTACCAGTCAAGGACATACAGTACCAGTCAAGGACATACAGTACCAGTCAAGGACGTACAGTACCAGTCAAGGACATACAGTACCAGTCAAGGACGTACAGTACTAGCCAAGGACATACAGTACCAGTCAAGGACGTACAGTACCAGTCAAGGACATACAGTACCAGTCAAGGACATACAGTACCAGTCAAGGACGTACAGTACCAGTCAAGGACATACAGTACCAGTCAAGGACATACAGTACCAGTCAAGGACATACAGTACCAGTCAAGGACATACAGTACCAGTCAAGGACGTACAGTACCAGTCAAGGACATACAGTACCAGTCAAGGACATACAGTACCAGTCAAAGGTTTGGACACACCTACTCATTCAAGGGGTTATCTCATCGTCACCCACACACACTCCTGTGTCCCTGTGCTAACTGCACACACTCCTGCACATAGTGGTAGTTCTGTGACCTTAGAAGCGCTGTGTCCCTGTGCTAACTGCACACACTCCTGCACATAGTGGTAGTTCTGTGACCTTAGAAGCGCTGTGTCCCTGTGCTAACTGCACACACTCCTGCACATAGTGGTAGTTCTGTGACCTTAGAAGCGCTGTGTCCCTGTGCTAACTGCACACACTCCTGCACATAGTGGTAGTTCTGTGACCTTAGAAGCGCTGTGACCCTGTGCTAACTGCACACACTCCTGCACATAGTGGTAGTTCTGTGACCTTAGAAGCGCTGTGACCCTGTGCTAACTGCACACACTCCTGCACATAGTGGTAGTTCTGTGACCTTAGAAGCGCTGTGACCCTGTGCTAACTGCACACACTCCTGCACATAGTGGTAGTTCTGTGACCTTAGAAGCGCTGTGACCCTGTGCTAACTGCACAGATTACAGTGAACAATTGACTTATGCCGTCAAGCAGGGAAGGCTCTCTCGCTCCCTTCCTCCTTTTCTCCTTTCCTCTCGCGCCACTGCACTGAGAAAAGCATTTGGATGACAATTTGTTGTGATGCGAGTGTCTGCGCAGCGTGAGTGTGTGTGTTTGGGTTTGAGAGGTTTTCAGAGCGGAATAGAGCCAGTGCTGGGAGAGGGAGGAAACACAAATGCAAGAGGGGGAGCACCTGCCTCACTCCACTTGTCATTGTGTGCGGGAGTTCAGGCGTGTGTGTGTGAATGTGTGTGTTTGAGCAGTGTGTGTGAATGTGTGTGCGTACGCTGCAATGCTGATTAAGGAGAATTGCTGCTGCCTCCGCCCCCCCCGCGCCAGAATGATATAGCGGCCCAGGGCAGTGTCGCGTCTCGGGGAGCGCCAGGCCTGCAGAGCAGAGAGGAGAGAGAGAGAGGGGGATGAAGGGCCAGTGCAGTGTCGCGTCTCGGGGAGCGCCAGGCCTGCAGAGCAGAGAGGAGAGAGAGAGAGGGGGATGAAGGGCCAGAGCTGCTTGGAGCCAGGGACAGTCCACTCCTTCTGCAACTCGGGCTGCCTCGGTAAACTGAACCAGGGTCAGTGCAGCAGCTACAACTCAGCCTCAGGAGGAGACAGCCTCAACACACCTCTCACTCCACCCCGAAGGAAGAGCTCAGCCTGCCATCTCCTCCACCTCGTATGCCTCGGAGGTATCCATCTGTCTGTCTGTATTGCTCTGGCTTTTGTCTTTATCCCGTTCTGCTTGTGTCCGGCTGCAGCCTGGCTTGCGTCAGGGCTCTGGACCATCCTTCTCCTACATAGCAGCAGCAGATTTGAGATGGGTGAACCTGGGTTTATTAGAACACACCCACCCCTCCCTCTCTTCTCTCCCTTCCTCTCGCTCCCCCTACCTCCCCACCACTCCTCCTCCTCTCCATCCTCCCTTCCTCTTCCCCCATTCACTCCCTCTGTCTTCCAGCTGCTTCACCTTGCAATTGAATGTAGAAGTGATGTAATATTTTAATTTGTAACACGCTAGCTAGTCCCTAGCTGTGCATATCTGCATGCCATAGTTGTGCCTGTGCATGTACAGTATAGAGTGTAGAGCATTAATAATACCGGTAGTCCTTATGACATTGGGTATTGTAAAGATGCAAGGTCCTGCGGTGCCCTGGGTCCTAGAGGCCCTCGTAGCAGAGTCATAGAGAGGATGACCACACTGATGCAGTTCAATGCGGACGATGATACTGCACTAAAGTATAGACTAACTACTGTATTCATCTATAGGCTTCTGCATTTTGATGGAGGTCGGTTTAATTATGATTAGTAAGTGTGAAAAACATGCAATAAGTTATTGTTAGGGGATTGTAAGTTTCGCACAGCAATTTATCAGTCCAAAGTTATATTTGGTTCTTAGTTTTCCATGTCAGCAGTGTGCCAGAGTGTGTGTGTGTGTGTGTGTGTGTGTGTGTGTGTGTGTGTGTGTGTGTGTGTGTGTGTGTGTGTGTGTGTGTGTGTGTGTGTGTGTGTGTGTGTGTGTGTGTGTGTGTGTGTGTGTGTGTGTGTGTGTGTGTGTGTGTGTGTGTGTGTGGGTGTGTGTGTGCGTGCGTGTGCGTGTGTGTGTGTGACTGTTAGTGCAGGCCTGTGTAACTAACTAAGCTTTGTTTGTTTGGTCAGTGAATGTGAGGGAAAGTGATGGGAATGAACTCCATTCATGTCCCACATCACTGGAGTTTCCAGTCTGTTTCCAGTGATGTGTTGAGTGAGTTGAGCTGTGGTTGCAATTCTGTCAGTTAAAGTTTTTTATTTTCATTCTCATCACTTGGTCCTTTGTTTGGTCACAGTCTCTTATGCCGTATACTCTTCTGCACAATCCAAAATGTTTCTCTCTTTTTCTCCCATCCTCCATACCTCTCTCTCCCCCTGGAGGCAGATGGGATGGCTTAGTAGGACTGCTGTGTGCTCTGCCCTGGGCTCTAAGTCGTCTCTACTTTTCCCTTTATTTGTTCACCTTGTTGACTTTGGAGGCCATGTCAGAACTCATGAAGACAAGCTTACACACACACACACACACACACACACACACACACACACACACACACACACACACACACACACACACACACACACACACACACACACACACACACACACACACACACACACACACACACACACACACACACACACACACACACAGTTTTGAATTGCAATCCGTGTGGACATAGACAGGACATAGACATATCTGATATGGGCAGAAAGCTTAAATTCTTGTTGATCTAACTGCACTGTCCAATTTACAGTAGATATTACATTGAAAAAATGCCATGCTATTGTTTGAGGAGAGTGCACAGTTATGAACATGAAAATGTATTGATAAACCAATTAGGCACATTTGGGCAGTCTTGATACAACATTTTGAACATAAATAAAATGGTTCATTGGATCAGTCTAAAACTTTGCACATACACTGCTGCCATTTAGTGGTCAAAATCTAAATGGTACATTATGGCCTTTCTCTTGCATTTCAAAGATAATGGAACAATATATATATATATTACCAGATCTAATGTGTTATATTCTCCTTCATTAATTTCACATTTCCACAAACTTCAAAGTATTTTCTTTCAAATGGTATCACAAATATGCATATCCTTGCTTCAGGTCCTGAGCTACAGGCATTTAGATTTGGGTATGTCCGATCCTTTTTACCCTAACCTTAATTGTAACCCTGAACCTAACCCCTAAGCCTAAAATAGCATTTGCTATTGTGGGGACTGGCAATTGTCCTTGTTTTACTATCCTCGTGAGGACTTTTAGTACCCACAAGGATAGTTAAACAAAAACACACATTCACACACACTGCTCAAACACACACGCCCAAACTCCTGCACACAATGACAAGTGAAGTGAAGTGGAGTGAGGCAGGCAGGTGCTCCCCCTCCTGCATTCCTGTTTTCTCCCCACACACACACACACACACACACACACACACACACACACACACACACACACACACACACACACACACACACACACACACACACACACACACACACACACACACACACACACACACACACACACACACACACACACACACACTCGCAAACAGAGAAGTGACCACATGCATACATAAACAGGAGAATATGTGTGTGTGTGTGTGTGTGTAGGCCTATCCTATATGTTCACACACATCTAGGATGTGTCAGACGCCTCAACCTGTGGATCAATTATGATCAACAGTTGAACGTTCCTACTGTTCTCCATCTACTACAGATCCAGCTGAAGTTGTGCTGAATTCCAATGTGGGTGCCATGATCCCTGTTATATTCAGTCCATCTTCCTAACTGCTGGAGCTGGACCATAATTATGGGCAATGTTTTGTGAAGCATGTTCCTGTTATGTAAGTCCAAAACTGTTGCTATCCCCTTGCGCATTTTAAATGTGGATTTGAGTTTGGGATTTTTGTGCTTCAGAACTTCTATTGTGACTGCATTGATTTCATTCAGAGTTTCTTTCCTCACAGCCTCCAACAACACTGATGGTAATGTGGGAAGGAAAATGCTAAGTTTTTCTCTCTGCCTTTCTCTTTCAATTCAATTCTATTCAAGGGCTTTATTGGCATGGGAAACATGTGTTAACATTGCCAAAGCAAGTGAGGTAGATAATATATAAAGTGAAATAAACAATAAAAATGAACAGTAAACATCACACATACAGAAGTTTCAAAACAATAAAGACATTACAAATGTCATATTATATATATACAGTGTTTTAACAATGTACAAATGGTAAAGGACACAAGATAAAATAAATAAGCATAAATATGGGTTGTATTTACAATGGTGCGTGTTCTTCACTGGTTGCCCTTTTCTCGTGGGTGGCAACAGGTCACAAATCTTGCTGCTGTGATGGCACACTGTGGAATTTCACCCAGTAGATATGGGAGTTTATCAAAATTGGATTTGTTTTAGAATTCTTTGTGGATCTGTGTAATCTGAGGGAAATATGTCTCTCTAATATGGTCATACATTGGGCAGGAGGTTAGGAAGTGCAGCTCAGTTTCCACTTCATTTTGTGGGCAGTGAGCACATAGTCTGTCTTCTCTTGAGAGCCATGTCTGCCTACGGCGGCCTTTCTCAATAGCAAGGCTATGCTCACTGAGTCTGTACATAGTCAAAGCTTTCCTTAATTTTGGGTCAGTCACAGTGGTCAGGTATTCTGCTGCTGTGTACTCTCTGTGTAGGGCCAAATAGCATTCTAGTTTGCTCTGTTTTTTTGTTAATTCTTTCCAAGGTGTCAAGTAATTATCTTTTTGTTTTCTAATGATTTGGTTGGGTCTAATTGTCCTGCTGTCCTGGGGCTCTGTAGGGTGTGTTTGTGTTTGTGAACAGAGCCCCAGGACCAGCTTGCTTAGGCTCTATCTATCTATCTATCTATCTATCTATCTATCTATCTATCTATCTAATCTCCTCTCAGTATTGGTTGTCAGAACACTTTGATTTAGAAGAAACAGAGTACCTGTCTGAGCCGACTATATTCTGAGCAGATGTGTGTGTTTTGATGCCCACCTTCCTATGTCTGGTCCTGAATTAAAGAGCCTCTGGTGGTTTAGAGAGAGAGATTCTCACACACACACACGCTACCCAGTTTCAGACAGCCCTCTTCTCCTATAGGTGTGGAAACTATCTGCCACTTTCATGCCTCTGTGTATAATATGCCGGCAGGAATATTCTCTCTCCCATGGTCCCAGTGTGTGTGGCTATGTGTCGATATCAGAATGTACAATTAGTTGGTGTTTTGCTGCACACTATCACTTATCAACTCAATCCACAGAATGATCATGGGTCAGTAAGATGAATATTCAGACACTCGGATGGATAGCAATTGAGGCTACTACACACTCAGATAAAACCCTAACCAGTTACATTGTAGAAGTCAGTACAGGGCAATTCCACGGTAACAGAGTGATGCTGAGATGATGTTTCACTTTAAATGTATGCCAAATAAAAACCAATGATTGCAAAGTTAACAACTCTATGCACAAAGAGTACTTTTAACAATTTCCACTAATTACATGAAATAACCCGGTATATGGTATAAATGGTATTTCGCCCATGCCTAGACTGTAGTATACTGTAGTATTTACTGTAGTGTTTTGGAGGGACTGTAGTAGGGTATACTGTAGTTATTACTGTAGTTTTTTGGGGGGACTGTAGTAGGGTATACTGTAGTTATTACTGTAGTGTTTTGGGGGGACTGTAGTAGGGTATACTGTGGTTATTACTGTAGTGTTTTGGGGGGACTGTAGTAGGGTATACTGTAGTTATTACTGTAGTGTTTTGGGGGGACTGTAGTAGGGTATACTGTGGTTATTACTGTAGTGTTTTTGCTTGACTGTAGTATAATGTAGTATTTACTGTAGTGTTTTTGGGGACATTACTGTAGTATTAATTAAAGTGTTTTTGTTGTATTATCTTTGACATATAAGTGGAGGCTTTCTTCTTGAGGAAACCTACTGGACAAATACTTGAAGATTTTCCATAAGCTGTCAGTAGGTAGGTAGGTAGGTAGGTAGGTAGGTAGGTAGGTAGGTAGGTAGGTAGGTAGGTAGGTAGGTAGGTAGGTAGGTACTGTAGGACAGGAGTCTGAATGGAGAGTTCAATGCTTCTGCTCTTTTCTATAACCTGTATGGAACACAATATGGTCTATACTTGGTATGTAGGTTTCACACTTATGGGTGGCACAAATTGGGATATGGGGGAGGGGAATGAGCAGGATATATGCAAATTAAAATAATAGTTAAAATGATATAGTATTTTTGCAGATATTTTGTAGTATTTATTAGTGTTTTTTTGTGGATAATACTTTAGTACAGGGTTAGGCAACCCTGTTCCTGGAATGCCGGGTACTGTATAATTTTGTTCCGACTAGTCACCACACCCGACTTACTGAGCTAAATGATCAGATTAGTGATTGCCTACATTCAATACACACTGGTCTTTCAGGTCGGTTAAATCAAACACATGAAGTGCCTTTGGACACTCCAGGACCAGGGTTTCCTACCCCTGCTGTAGTATTTACCATAGTATTCTACAGTATACAACATCATTCTAAAGGTACTACACATGATCGAGGGATACTACAGTGTGTAGTATAGTATTCTACAGTATACTACAGCGTACTACAGAATTATATAGTAAGTACTGTAGTATTCTGGAGTAAACTGTCATATTTTTGAATGTGGGTGCCCTACAATGCAGTGTAACTGACAGTCAGCTACAGTCTTTGCATGCATTTCCCTTTTGGCATCTTGAATGGCTGTCTGTCATTGGCCCTGTCATCATGCAGAAGCAGAAACCTACAGCACCACTGTGGGTCCCCAATCTCCAGTCCAGTCCTCCCACGCCTTCCCTTCCCAGCATGCACTCTCACGAGGACGACCAGGTGCCACTGAGGTGCTGAATTTGCATTTGTAGGAGGAACACTAATTAATGTCCATGCCTCCAGAGCGTGGGAGGCAGAGCACAGGGCAGTTTCCCCTCACAGGCTCTCTGAGGCTGTGTCCCAAATGGCACCCTATACCCTTTATAGTGCTCTGGTCAAATGTAGTGCACTATACAGGGAATAGGGTGCCATTTGGGACACAATCGGCATGTGCTGTGGATCGATCCACAAACTTGTAAAGCCTGCTACAGTATGCCAGGCAGGAAATAGAATATCACCCCTCTGTCTAATAAACATTCATCTAGATTTATTTCAGTGTTTTATTTTTAATATTTTTGTTGATCTTTTGCTCTATTGTAAGATGTGAGTTACGTGGCCCCTTGCTCCCCAAACCCTGGGTTTGTTCTTATATCGTGTTCAATATTCTACTAGAAGTATACTGCAGAGGGGGATGGGTTGCTCGGCACAGTTCCTCATTTGGGCGCTGTGTTACTGGGTTTAACCTGCCATCTCCTCCATTTGTCTTCACTTGATGCATCTCAGGGAGCCCAGCAGAAAGTTAGCAATTACTGCTCAGGATTACACTCTCCTCCCTCCCCAGGCCCAGAACGCACCGCTCACACACTCCTTTCATCCATCCTCTCTCCACTATCATCTATCTATTCACTCTGATGCTCTGTCTCTCTATCCCATCCCTCTATTCTCTTTCACTCTCCTCCCTCCCCAGGCCCAGAACGCACCGCTCACACACTCCTTTCATCCATCCTCTCTCCACTATCATCTATCTCTTCACTCTGATGCTCTGTCTCTCTATCCCATCCCTCTATTCTCTTTCAATCTCACTCCCTCTCTCATTTTACGTTTTGCATTTGAGTCATTTGACAGACGCTCGTTTCTAGTGTGACTTACAGTTATGATTTATGATTTTCATTTGGATCCCCATTAGCTGTTGAAGAAGCAGCAGCTATTCTTCCTGGTACCCACACAAAACATAGAACATGACGAAATACACAACACAAACAGGGAGTGGACAGGGACAGCAACAAACATTTAAACTAAGAACACTGCGACTAAAGAACGCTACGACTAAAGAACACTGCGACTAAAGAACAATATTACATGTTTTTTGTTTATCGTTCATTTAACTTAAGATGGCTAGGTGACGATCACGTATCACGATTGTAGTAAGTCAATTTTTCCTCAATAACGAAGTTGACTGAGATGTCTTATTTGAGATGATCTTTGAAGAGGTAGGGTTTCTCTCAGCTCCCTGTCTCTCTCTTCTCCTTTCTGCCATTGGCGTGATGAATCTGACTTCCACACACAGGTACTAGTCAGCACTAAATAGAACCTACTCTCCAGATGACTTGGGTGCGTATTACCTTCCAAGGCACCATTTCTCCATCCACTGCCTCCTGTAACCTCGGGTGTGCGTGTGGTTTGGGATGTTAGCTGGATGATGTAAAGTACCCTTCAGCTCTCTACTTGGTATATATGCAGCTGAGTGGAGCTGGGCTCTGATAGGATTTCTGAAGTGGGATCATTGTAATGGGTTCTCTAAAAAAACACTGCATTGAATACCAATTAGGGTCGCTTCAAATGTTATTTGGTACTGTATCATGAGCTTTTATCTGATTTATGCACCGAAGACATTATTTTTATCATGATGATCTGTTAATAATTATCATCTCATTATTACCTGTCAGTGTGATAGTACCGCATCACTCTGCCAATTACACAGCCATCGGTCTCTCTCTCCCTACCTCTCTCTCTATCTCACTCTCTCTGTCAGACCAGAGATGGACAGACCAGGGAAGGTATAAATGAGCACTTTGTATGGAATGGGAGGTTTGAGGTTGGGGCAACCTAGTCAGATACAGTGGGCTCCAAAATGACTAGCACTGGCAATGCACAAACACTACTTTAAAAAATATAAACAATATAATTATAGAGAGAAACTCAAAATAGCAACATGTGAGAAATACAGTACTTTATTAATGTTTCAGTGGAACCCAGCAAAATCATTTGTTGATTTAATTAAAAATCAATGACCTCCAAATTAAGGTTTCACCATTAATGGCACCCTTAAAGATTATTGTAAATAACATCTACTAAAATGAAACCAGGAATTCAATTGTCTTAGTCTTAAGGTACTGTATTGAGCCATTCCATCACTTCCTGTTTCACTAGGATATACAAATGAGGTAACACACATGCAATATCCCTTTGTCATCCAACACCATGAAGAAAAGAAAAGAACTGGCAGTTCAAAAGAGACAGATGGTCATAGACCTTCATAAATCTGGTAATGGCTACAAGAAAATCCACAAAGGATTGAATATACCACTGAGCACTGTCAGGGCAATTATTATTTTAAATGTTAAAGATATGGAACAGTTGACAACCTCATGGTTCGAGGATGCAAGTTCATTTTGCCCCCCAGGATAGGGAGCCGGATGGTGAGAGAAGCAGCAAAATCCCCAAGAATCACTGTGAAAGAATTGCAGGCTTTGGTGGCGTCTTAGGGTCACCAGGTTTCAAAAAGCACCACCAGACGCCACCTCCACAACCACAGGCTCTTTGAAAGGATTGCCAGAAGAAATCCGTTTTTGACCCCAAGATACATACGCAAGCATTAACTACTCATTACAATGCTGTGTGTACCCTGGGGCTGCTAGCCATGCCATGTGTCTTGTATTTTCGATGGGTTCGCTGATCAACTACTCATATTCTGTAATCTAATGCGGTTTAAATTGTTCTGGCTTAGTTCTACATCCTAGTGTGAAAGCTCTCATTAAGCAAATAATAGTCTACCAGTAATACCCCTCTTGGATTTTATCCCATGAAACCATTGTTTCTTTTCCCAGCAGGTATAGCCTCTCCCAGTAGCTGTGAGGTGAGTGTGGCATTGATGTTAAGGTGGTTTGACTGTTTTTATGAGATGCCAGGATTCAGATTGCATGCCAGAGGTTCCGGAATGGCAATTCGTAATGCAGACACCCTGCTGGAAGCAGATCCTCCACTAAACAAATCGGCCTAGTTCTTAGTGCATGTGACAGTTTATTTTTAAGTTCCATTACTTGGCTGGTGAACAAGCTCCTTGGCAGAATGAGGGTGAATAATGATAGCAAGTCTTTGCTGCAGAGTTCCTTACTTTACCTGTTCCTAACTTCTGTTACATTCAAGAGTTCCTAAATGACATGCCCCAAACAACCTGTCCCAAATGTATAGCCCTTCCTTTCCAACACCTCTGTTAGTGAGTGGTAGACACTAATAGAGGGTTATCAGGGACCTACTAACATAATATAATAATAATAATATATGCCATTTAGCAGACGCTTTTATCCAAAGCGACTTACAGTCATGTGTGCATACATTCTACGTATGGGTGGTCCCGGGGATCGAACCCACTACCCTGGCGTTACAAGCGCCATGCTCTACCAACTGAGCTACACAGAACAATCACACCAAAGCCATAATTGCTCTAGACCTAAAATGATCCTCTTTATATAGCAACAGTTAAGATTGAATACATTTATCGTCTGCTCATAAATGATTTAAGACCATAATCTGGCCATATCCTGTTCCTGATGGTCTATGTATTCCTTCCCTCCAGCCCCACTCAGGCCTCTCAGTCCAGGGGGGCTTTGGGACATCCTGACTTTATCCTGCTTGCATCGCTGTAATTTCATTTTATACAGTGCCTTCGGAAAGTATTCAGACATCTTGACTTTTTCCACATTTTGTTACGTTACAGCCTCATTCTAAAATGGATTAGATTGTTTCCTCATCAATCTACGCACAATACCCCATAATGACAAAGCAAAAACAGTTCTTTATTTTTTGCTAATTTGTAAAAATACAAAAATCGGAAATATCACATTTACATAAGTATTCAGACTCTTTACTCAGTACTTTGTTGAAGCATCTTTGGCAGCGATTACAGCATCGAGTCTTCTTGGGTATGACGCTACAAGCCTGGCACACCTGTATTTTGGGAGTTTCTCCCATTCTTCTCTGCAGATCCAAGCTCTGTCAGGTTGGATGGGGAGCGTTGCCGCACAGCTATTTTCAGGTCTCTCCAGAGATGTTCAGGTCCGGGCTCTAGCTGAATCTCTCAAGGACATTCAGAGACTTGTCCCGACGCTACTTCTGCACTGTCTTGGCTGTGTACTTAGGGTTGTTGTCCTGTCGGAAGGTGAACCTTCGCCAAAGTCTGAGGTCCTGAGCGCTCTGGAGCAGGTTTTCATCACGGATCTCTCTGTACTTTGCTCTGTTCATATTTGCCACGATCCTGACTAGTCTCCCAGTCCCTGGGGCTGAAAAACATCCCCACAGCATGATGCTGCCACCACCATGCTTCACGGTAGGGATGGTGCCAGGTTTTAATCCAGACATGACAATTGGCATTCAGTTCAATCTTGGTTTCATCAGATCAGAGAATCTTGTTTCTCATGGTCTGAGAGTCTTTAGGTGCATTTTGGCAAACTCCAAGTGGGCTGTCATGTACCTTTTACTGAAGAGTGGCTTCCGTCTGGCCACTTCCATAAAGGCCTGATTGTTGGAGTGCTGCAAAGATGGTTGTCCTTCTGAAAGGTTCTTCCATCTCCACAGACGAAGAACTCTATAGCGCTGTCAGAGTGATCATCAGGTCACCACCGTGAGCAAGGCCCTCCTCCTCCGATTGCTCAGTTTGGCAGGGCAGCCAGCTCTAGGAAGAGTCTTGGTGGTTCCAAATATCTTCCATTTAAGAATGATGAAGGCCACTGTGCACTGTCAACTGTGGGACCTTATATAGACAGGTGTGTGCCTTTCCATATCATGTCCTGTTCAATTGAATTGACCAATCAAGTTGTAGAAACATATCAGGGATGATCAATGGAAACAGGGTGCCCCTGAGCTCAATTTCGAGGTCACATAGCAAAGGGACTGAATACTTATGTAAATAAGGTATTTCTGTTTTTTATTTGTAATACATTTGCAAAAATGTCTAAAAACCTGTTTTCAAATCAAATCCAATCAAATCAAAGTGTATTTGTCACGTGCGCCGAATACAACAGGTGTAGACCTTACAGTGAAATGCTTACTTACAGGCTCGAACCAATGGTTCCAAAAAAAAGGTGTGTGTGTGTGTGTGTGTGTGTGTGTGTGTGTGTGTGTGTGTGTGTGTGTGTGTGTGTGTGTGTGTGTGTGTGTGTGTGTGTGTGTGTGTGTGTGTGTGTGTGTGTGTGTGTGTGTGTGTGTGTGTGTGTGTGTGTGTAAGTAAAGTAAGTAAAGAAATAAAACAACAGTAGAAAGACATTTGAAAAAAGAGTAGCTAGGTGATATACAGACACCTGTTAGTCAGGCTTATTGAGGTAGTATGTACATGTAGGTATCGTTAAAGTGACTGTGCATATATGATGAACAGAGAGTAGCAGAAGTGTAAAAAGAGGGGTTGGTGGGTGGTGGGACATAATGCAGATAGCCCGGTTAGCCAATGTGCGGGAGCACTGGTTGGTCAGGCCAATTGAGGTAGTATGTACATGACTGTATAGTTAAAGTGACTATGCATATAAGATAAACAGAGAGTAGCAGCAGCGTAAACGAAGGGTTGGGGGCACACAATGCAAATAGTCCGGGTAACCATTGGTTACCTGTTCAGGAGTCTTATGGCTTGGGGGTAAAAACTGTTGAGAAGCCTTTTTGTCCTAGACTTGGCACTCCTGTACCGCTTGCCATGCGGTAGTAGAGAGAACAGTCTATGACAGGGGTGGCTGGGGTCTTTGACAATTTTTAGGGCCTTCCTCTGACACCGCCTGGTGTAGAGGTCCTGGATGGCAGACAGCTTTGCCCCAGTGATGTATTGGGCCGTACGCATTACCCTCTGAAGTGCCTTGCGGTCGGAGGCCGAGCAGTTGCCGTACCAGTGATGCTCTCGATGTTGCAGCTGTAGATCCTTTTGAGGATCTCAGGACCCATGCCAAATCTTTTTAGTTTCCTGAGGGGGAATAGGCTTTGTCGTGCCCTCTTCACGACTGTCTTGGTGTGTTTGGACCAATCTAGTTTGTTGTTGATGTGGACACCAAGGAATTTGAAGCTCTCAACCTGCTCCACTACAGCCCCGTCGATGAGAATGGGGACGTGCTCGGTGCTCCTTTTCCCGTAGTCCACAATCATCTCCTTAGTCTTGGTTACATTGAGGGATATGTTGTTATTCTGGCACCACCCGGCCAGGTCTCTGACCTCCTCCCTATAGGCTGTCTCGTCATTGTCGGTGATCAGCAAACTGTTGTGTCGTCAGCAAACTTAATGATGGTGTTGGAGTCGTGCCTGCCCATGCAGTCGTGAGTGAACAGGGAGTACAGTATGGGGATTGAGCACGCACCCCTGGGGAGCTCCAGTGTTGAGGATTAGCGTGGCAAATGTGTTACTACCTGCCCTCACCACCTGGGGGCGGCCTGTCAGGAAGTCCAGGATCCAGTTGCAGAGGGAGGTGTTTCGTCGCAGGATCCTTAGCTTAGTGATGAGCTTTGAGGGTACTATGGTGTTGAACGCTGAGCTGTAGTCAATGAACAGCATTGTCACATAGGTATTCCTTTTGTCCAGGTGGGAAAGGGCAGTGTGGAGTGCAATAGAGATTGCATCATCTGTGGATCTGTTTGGGGGGTAAGCAAATTGGAGTGGGTCTAGGGTTTCTGAGATAATGGTGTTGATGTGAGCCATTACCAGCCAGTCAGTGAAGACACCTGCCAGTTGGTCAGCACATGCCCGGAGCAAAACGTCCTGGTAATCCGTCTGGCCCCGCAGCATTGTGTATGTTGACCTGTTTAAAGGTCTTACTCACATCAGCTACGGAGAGCGTGATCACACAGTCGTCCGGAACAGCTGATGCTCTCATGCATGCCTCAGTGTTGCTTGCCTCGAAGTGAACATATAAGTAATTTAGCTAGTCTGGTAGGCTCGTGTCACTGGGCAGCTCGCGGCTCTGCTTCCCTTTGTAGTCTGTAATAGTTTGGAAGCCCTGCCACATCCGACGAGCGTCGGAGCCGGTGTAGTATGATTCAATCTTAGCTCTGTATTGACGCTTTGCCTGTTTGATGGTTCGTCGGCGGGTATAGCGGGATTTCTTGTAAGCTTCCGGGTTAGAGTCCCGCACCTTGAAAGCGGCAGCTCTACCCTTTAGCTCAGTGCGAATGTTGCCTGTAATCCATGGCTTCTGGTTGGGGTATGTCCCTGGTTGGGGTATGTACGTATGTACACTTTGTCTTTATGGGGTATTGTGTGTAGATTGCTAAGGAGTTTTTTGTATTTAATCCATTTTAGAATAAGGCTGTAACGTAACGAAATGTGGAAAAAGTCAAGAGGTCTGAATACTTTCCGAAGGCACTTAACATTGTGGATCAGGACTGCAGACATTGCTGTCGTGGCAGCCGTGCCATGCCATTCCCCAACCATGGCCAGTGCCAAGGCATACCTGACTGCCCCATAAAGAGACGAGGATGGGATGGTGTGGATGTTGGAGTGTTTATTCGGTGTTGGATTCTAGGGGCTATATTAATCCCCTTCATCCTACCTGGGGGGATGTCTCTGCTCTGCCAACTTTCCCCTCCTCAAGATCTCTGCTCAAACCTGACTTACTTGACTAGGCCTTATCATCTTTGCCTCCTTTGGAGCATAGGACATCCATCATGGTTCTCCACCTCACTCTTTCCCCCACTCTACCCTGCTGTATCCTATAGTATTATATAGGCTATCCTATAGTAGGCAGTGAGTCTCTCCATAGTCAAGCCTCACCAAACATAGACCTGTTATTCCCCTTCCGTCTCCGTGGTGCCTCCTGCCCTAACTGAGCCGAACTACTCTAACTGTAGGCTAATTCAATTCCAGGTCTGGGAGATTGTCATGGGGAGGGTTATTCTGGGTTCGAGTCTTTGTCACTGTTGGTGCCGGGCTGGATTGTCTAGCTCTGCCTGGTTTTGTCTTTTCCTCTGGCTGGACAGTTTTGTCTCTGTGCTTCTGCACACAGTGTGGACATTCAGCAATCTCACCCATTACATCACCTGGTCTGCACAGTCAGTCGCTGTGTGTCTAAACTGGTTCTGCCTGGTCACTGGTCACTGCCCACTGGGTGAAGATGGCGTGCAGACATGGTGAGAGCCTTCGTCTTTCTTTTCCTGTCTTGTGTTTCCTCGCCCTGCCTCCTCTCTTTTCTCTCCTCCCTCTCCCTGGATGTCTCCTCTTACAAATAGGGGGTGTTTTTCTTCCCATGTTTAGGGATTACTGGAGGACAATTGATCAGCACGAAGAGAGATGTCTTGTGTTGTCATTGTTCAGTCTCTTTAACACTACCAAACAGTTAGGAGCAGAGTTATTTTTGTTGTCGATTTTGTGACAAGTCATATGTTGGTCTTGGTTTGTCATGATTGCCTTTTGTTGTGGTTGCCATTTGCATGTCATTCTGTCAGATCAGATTGTGGTAATTGCCAAGGCTCCGGACTGTCAACAGACATACAGCCCACTGGCATGTGACTGAAACTGAGTCGCTTTAATAGACTTACTGCCTGGTTCTCACTGCTTATGGTGCTGCTGCCTGTCTCTGTGTAGAAGTAGAAACGGGGTAGCAGTGCCTTCCAGGCGTTGTTGTCAGTAACGTGTGCATGTGAGGGCTGCTTGTTTTTGGCGTCTCCGTAGGGTTGGTCACTTGCTCTGTGAGGTCAGAATGAGCTGCCATGTTGCTAGTGTGAGTGTGGAAGTGTAATTGCCTATGTGACATCTTCCTCTGCAAGCTAAATGGACACTTTCACACCAAGTGACATGCTTTGGACATTCTAGGACTGGGCTGTGCATGATTACTCCCTCATCTAGCAGAGATCAAGATCAGGAGGAGAAGACTAAGAGAGGAAGAACAGAAGAGGACTGACAGACAGAAAAGTATGTAGATTCTGGAACAGTTTGTTAAGAAGGGAGAGTGAGACCACAAGAAAGAATACAAGTAGTAGGGACAGGAAGCTAAGAGAGGATAAGGGTGGTCGAAGGAAAGCTGAAATACCTTCAGAAATGATCTGAATGTAACTGTCAATTTAACATCATTCTTCCATGTCTTCCTGGAACCTGGGGTGATAGTATGTTTCCTGATACTTCTGGATGGATTCTAGGCTAAATCAACAGCTCCTCGCTCCTCATGTTGAGAGAATCTCCGCTCCTTTCAGAAATGTGAAAGACCCTCCTGTCTATTCAATAACCTGCCAGAGCTGTAGAGGCTGGTTTCCAAGGCTCCAAAGTCCATGCAGTGGAACAAGGGCTCTAGTGTTAAGGGTGATGATACCTTACCTCAGGTTTTAACTTACTCCAATAAGTCACATGTCTGCTGTGAAAAGGTTCATTTTGGTTCCTATACATACAGTATTGTAGCTTGTAACTCAAAACACACAAATGTACATGAACCCACTGCCACTGCTATAATGCACACATTACCAACACATAATACCGTAAATTTGATTTCTCTGTTACTATTGTCCAACTTGTTATGTTATGCTTAATATAGTACATATCATCTTCAAACCAATTTCAATAATAGTAAAATCTGCTGGCATGCAGACAAAATCTGCTGGCATGCACCTTTGCTTAAGAAAACAATGGAGAATAAACACTTTAATTGTTAAGTGCCTTGCTCAAGGGCACATCAAAATAATTTTCACCTTGGGGAGTCAAACCAGCGACCTCTCGTTTACTGGCCAACGCTCTAACCTCTAGGCCACCTCTGATTTGCCTCAGTAAATCCTCTGTTCTACCCTGACATTTGAAGGGTGTGTGTTTGTGGATGTGGTTTCTCTGGAACAGATCTCTCTGATCAAGTCATATTTTGTTGCCCTAAGGTTGCTTTACTTTATATCTTACCCTTCACGATGGTGGCCACCACCAGGGTCATTGCACTGACTGTTAAATCCATCCGATCCCAGAGGATTTCCAATAACGCCTGGGTGGGCTATATCGGGTTCTGTGCATGACCTGGTGGGTATTTCGGTCCCCGCTGAGAGTGTGTATAATGTTCGGACAGACGCTGACACACTGTTCTCATATGTTCAGAGTGGCCCTGAGTAACCTCTCCTGTGTCGCCACACTTCACTAGGACAGAAGTCACCGCTGCAGCAGAGGCCCACGGAGGGAATGGAAGACTGCCTCATGTAAATACCCTGACTCGGCTTAAATACATTTCTTCTGCTTCCGAGGGTTTCACCATTGTCTGTCTCTGGAATGGGGAGAGAGAGAGAGAGAGAGAGAGAGAGAGAGAGATGTGTGCGTCTCGGTCCGATTGTGTGTTTGTCTCAGTCTGCGTGTCTGCATGTGTGCCTTTGTGGAAGTGAAACTGGAAACCAGCTGTAAAATCCAGCCAAGGATCATAGCAGTTAACACACATTTTATCAGTGCAAGTTATTACTATTAAATTTCATTTTTATAGTATATCTGAATCTCTTCATGGTTAAGTCATAAATAACCCTGCGTATTGTTGATGCAAACCTGTCCTTCTATCCGTTCCGTTCCGTCCGAGTGTGTGTGTGTGTGTGTGTGTGTGTGTGTGTGTGTGTGTGTGTGTGTGTGTGTGTGTGTGTGTGTGTGTGTGTGTGTGTGTGTGTGTGTGTGTGTGTGTGTGTGTGTGTGTGTGTGTGTGTGTGTGTGTGTGTGTGTGTGTGTGTGTGTGTGTGTGCGCATACGTTTGTGTACCTCTTTTGGAATGTGATGAATTTGTAACCAAGCAGAGCAATCAGTGACCACAGATTTGTCTCATTTAAGATCTCCAATCATATATTGAGGGGCATCCGTTGGCTGCCTGTCTGAATGAATTTAACACAGACTCTGCTGCTGGTGTGCCCACTGCACTGTCCTCCATTGTATTGTATATGTCTGCAGTGTGTCATCCATGACAAAGAGAGATCAATAAAGGGAGTAATGCAGCCCCTGGGTTTTGGGCTTAGAATGTGGATTTTACATTTTAGATGAACGGATTCCAAATAGCATTCGGGGGATCATGCCTTGCTCATGTTGGTCGGTTTGTTTGTTGTCTGTCTCTCTGGTGAGGACCCTGCATCCCCTCCTGTATTCCAGTCTCTTCTTATCTGACCTCTGACCTTTCCTCTGTAGATGACTCAGGAGACGAGGAGCCCACGACCCAGTCGGACCGCAGTGAGGGGATCCAGGGCACTCTGAAGACCCTGATCAGCAAGCTTGATGACCTCGGCACGTGTAACGACCTAATCGCCAAGCATGGGGCGGCCCTGCAGCGCTCTCTGAGTGAACTCGAGGCGCTGAGAGTCCCCGTGGAGGGAGGAGAGAAGGTCAAGGGCGTCAACGAGCGAGCCACCCTCTTCCGCATCACCTCGAATGCTATGATCAATGTGAGTAGTGAGACTTAAGGGTTCTACACATCTATTCAACTTAAGCTAACCAACTATGGATGAAACGTTGGGTCGTTTATCCCCAACTCAGACCAACCTCTACATGTTGAATAAGGACCAACTACGAGC
The DNA here is from genome assembly GCF_021184085.1 of Oncorhynchus gorbuscha. Lineage (NCBI taxonomy): Eukaryota > Metazoa > Chordata > Actinopteri > Salmoniformes > Salmonidae > Oncorhynchus > Oncorhynchus gorbuscha. The sequence continues at coordinate 53,337,419 of NC_060176.1, forward strand.
GACTATGTCCAGGGGCAAACAACTGACGCTACACACCGGGCAAACTCTTTCCACAACCGTCCGTAGACAGTTGGGTTGGCTGTAGCTGGGCAGATGGGTAGAAGCCTTTACATGGCAATGGTTAGGCCTACTGTGTGAAGGGTCACTAGCATTCTCAGTGCTATGGTATGATAGATGTGACAGGGAGGACACAGGTCAGCATTGTGTATCTTGTAGTCGTCTACTTAAGATTCTTAAATGCTCTTGCAAATGTGACGGGAAAGGGAAACACTTCTCAGGTGGTACCTCTCTCTAGCATCGTATTGTTTACAGTATGCCTCCCATCCAGTTACAGCATGTAAGATATGTGCAGGGGTGTTGTTAGCATCGGAACTAGCTGTTCTGTTGCTATTGTCACCGTGACCACAGAGAGTCATTTCCATTGGCCAAGTGGTATTATAGTGGACTAGAGGGCAGAGGAAAGGAGAGGTCGGTACTGAAGGAGTGATACCGGATCAGGGCTGGTTGGGGAGGACAGGAATAGTCTCGCCCCAACCCCAAACCTCCCTGAACCCTCCCAGCCCAGAGACCTGAGCCCAGAGAGGAATCCCAGAGCCCCCTCTTCCTCCACAAGACAGACATGCTCCTACAGGGGCCAGGCGCTACACAGACAACCAGAAAAAGGTTTGTGTGTCTCTTCTACTCCTCTGCTTGGCTTTGATGTGTTCGACATTAAATAGCCTTGTTTTGTCTGGGCCACAGACTGCTATTTCTGTGGTGACGGGTGTCTGACACATGGGGGAATGCTCCCATAACATTGGTCACTGGCAGGTGGGATAGTGTAGCCAGGGCACATGTACTTTTGACATTTTGAACTGGCTTGAAGCTTGAACTGATACTGTGAGTAATGATGGTGTGGGTGTGTTTGCTCAGTTGAATGAGAATCAACCAAGTAATCCCATTTAGAGTGTGATTACTGTGTGGAGACGTCTGCACTTTTATCACAGATCTTGTAGTCTTCCCTCTGAAGGATGTGCTTTTTTTTCTGCACACAGTTAATCACTGTTTTAATTCATTGGAGTGGGAACCGAAAGTTACTGGACAGGCAATTAAACATGTCCTGTAGGATTTCCTATCTCATTAAACCACTGTTAGATCTGGAGACGCTGTGGGGAAAGTGCTGCTTCAGGTTGGTTTGATGCAAAGGAAAGGGGAGTAGAGAGCCAAGCTATTTGATCACAGCTACAGTTGTTGTACCCTTTTTGTTTGCATTTGGCTTGTGATGCCGTTTGACATTTACACTTACATCATTTAGCAGACGCTCTTACAACTTACAGTAAGTAGCGAGTGCATACATTTTCACTGTCTTTTCTACTGGTCCCCCATGGGTATCGAACCCACAACCCTGGCGTTGCAAGCACCATGCTCCACCAACTGAGCTATACGGGACCATATGTCACCAACACTGCCCTGTTTCTTCACTAACTTGGGGGTTGGTGGTGGTCGAGCGATGTTGGCCTGACCCTGAAGTGAAGCTTGGACACTGGTTCATTTAGGGGTGATGTAAGTCCTCACGTGTTGTGTGACTGCTGTGTCGGTGAGGTGGCACAAGTGTGTGTTTGTGTGTTTGAGTGCGTGCGTGCGTTTGCACAAGTTTGCAATGGGTTCCCCTTTCCATCCATTTTATGTTATCTAGCCATATGAAACCTCGAAGGAAATTGACACACCCAATCATGTTCATTCTGTAAAGTGAACCAGGACATTTAATTCAGCGCTGACTAAAATATGTTAAACCTGCTTGATTTTCATGTTGAATCACTATTCTATACACTGAGTTCAGACATGATATTCCCCAACCGGAAGCTATACGCAGCAGTATGTTTAAATAATAGATTCAGCAGAACAAATGTGGAACCAAAGTCGGGTTGAAGTTGATATTTAGTTTCATATGTGCCTGAAGAGCAGAAGGAAGTAAGTAGCTCCGTCACATGATTCACTTTCAGTCTGAATAGTAAAAACAGGACACTTCATACTTGACTGCTGAAGGTAAGAGGCTGTTATTTAGTTACAATAGGCTAAACCCTGCTTGTCATTTGGCTGTGAATTGTAAAATCACTGAAACACTGAGTTAACACTTCTGGTTTTGGTGTCAGGTCATCAGCAAGTAAGTAGCCTAGTCCGAACCAGAACAGCCCGCAAAGCAGGAGACCGATTTCTGTAGCATGAGGCAGCTTGATGTACAAGAACCCCCCGTGGACAGGACGTGGGACTCGGGCTCGATGTCAGTTAGGCTAACGTGCAGCTCTCTGATTCATTCATGTGATAAGCTATACTGTTGGATCTAAACTCGTAACATGTTGATTGGTTGCGTGCACAATGCGGCACTTCAAAATAAACACCCTGTATATTCAGATATATTTTTACCAAAGCACCATGTAGGTTAATGGTTTCCTAGTTCTGCATCTCTATTCTAAATGGTGGTGGGTTGGTGTGAAATATTCTATTATTTTGAGCTACAGGCTCAGTGGGGGGGATATATAGGATGTCATGTCCCTGTTCCCTCTGTCTGAGGCCGATATGTCCTATCTGTGCAGCCTACTGATCTGAGAGGACACAGATTATCTGTGCTCTGTGACACGCGTGGCCCTCAGCTACACACCTCAGCCAGAACGATGGCCAAGTGGTTTCAGCTATCCAATGGCCTGTGGTACCGGGACCAAAGAGGTTTTTAATGGGTGAATGCTGAACAGGATGCTGCACTGACTGCATAACAATGTGCTCATAGGATCAGAGCGCTCAGTGGTTGTGTAGATTTGAGGACCATGGATGGATGTACAGTATAGACAGGTTTATCAGGGTATACTGTTTAGGCTAGTTGTTTCACCATTCACCCTGATACTTACTTGGGGAAAGAGTAGTAGCCTGCAGGACTGATGTGTTTCTGCTTTCTCCACAGTTTTCTTATCACAGTGTGTGTCCCATTGACCTCCCAAAACATTCTGTGGTCAGACGTGATGTAGTTGGGGGAAATGCTGACACATTCTACTTGTATGTTTTGATCTAGAGTGAGATCCCGGTTTCGCCAATAATGCCAAGACCACAGTCGTAACTCAGAAGACCTTTTATGACTTGCCCTGAGTTCACTTTTTTTTGTCCAAGGGTTTTGCCTGTGGATAAACATTCCCTCTCAGGTGCTATAGTGTGGAAACTCAGAGCCTGCCCCTAAGACATGATTTAATATGCACACAGTAGCTGACACTCATGAGAGAGGCGAAGAGATATGTCATTCTCAAGATGTTGATGATAGTGCTAACAGTGGTCTAAATACTGACAGTACTCATGTTTACAATACATTTTATGATAAAACAAACATCAGCTTAATTGGAAAACTGATTTCCTTCCACCAGTCAAGAAAGGACCTGGTTGCTAAGGACCCTAAACATCTACAAATCCACAAGATAAATATCCTTGTGTGCATATTTGACTCTTTTGTGATTTACACGCCTCTACTCCTTATCTTCTCTGTCTGACATCCAGTGTTTGATGTGTGTCTGTGTGTTATGTTGTGTTTGTGATGATTAGGCGTGTCGGGACTTCCTGGACCTAGCGGAGACCCACAGCAGGAGATGGCAGCGGGCGCTGCAGTATGAGAGAGAGCAGCGTATTCACCTGGAGGAGACCATAGAGCAGCTAGCCAAGCAGCACAACAGTCTGGAGAGAGCCTGGAGAGAGGCCCCCACACTGTCCGCCAATACGCCCAGCGCCCCCACCACAGAGAAGGGTAAGGCAGACAGTCGGGCCCCT